>NC_053489.1:627379404-627401904 GCF_905171775.1 Rana temporaria | reverse complement strand
TAAAATTAGGGTGCGCGTTATACGCCGGTGCGCGTTATACGCCGATAAATACGGTATATATATATCTGTCGCCTTGAGCAGAGAACTCTGCATAGAATCAGGAAAATGCTTTGTTAGGATTGTGAGTATAGAAATAATCGAGATGTCGATTCTTAACAATTAATCATGCAGCTTTACTATGCAGCTTTACTATGCATTGAGGCTGTTGCATGATCTTTATTGCCTCCTCTTGACTATAGCTTTCTAGAAATTCCTAGACAACAACTCAAACACACTTCATATCTTCCGTAGTCTGATATCCATGAAGTCTGCTCAGATACACTGAATTTTTAAACATCATCTTCCAGGACCGTTTACTTGAGAGAGAGAGAGAGAGAGTGGGAGAGAGAGCGCTCCAAGAACCTGAAGGAAACACAAGACCTAGAGATAGTACAAAGCCCTAAATTATCTCCCATGCCTCAGTTCTTGTGACGCATGTCTCCTGCATACATACTGTGCTTCTCCATTTTAGTCTTTCTGAAGTTGAAAGGGGGCACCCCCCACCCCATTACCACTAGCCAACAACCATTTGAGCAAGCCAGTGGTACTCGCAGGCTGAAGGCAAAGGGATATAGGGTGGGTACCTGATGATGGATTGGACAGCACTACACCCTAACCCCACCTTAACCACTTGTCGACCGCCGCACGCACTTATACGTCGACAGAATGGCACCCCTGGGCAAAAGGACGTACCTGTACATCCCCTTTAAGGAAGTGTCATTGTGGATGCGCAAGCTCCTTGAGCCCGACTGCGGGGTTCCGCGGACTCGATCGCCGCGGGGATACCCGCGATCGTCTCACGTGAGGAAGAACGGGGAGATGCTGATGTAAACAAGCATCTCCCCACTCTGCCTAGTGACAAGGACAGTGATCAGAGCTTCCAACGCAAGAAGATGCAAAAACCCTTGGCATTCGTGATGCTGTTTGCTCATGAAGGTTCTCTAACAAACCTCTAAGGGTTTTACAGAACAGCTGAATTTATATAGAGATTAAATTACACACAGGTAGACTCTATTTACCAATAGGGTGACTTCTGAAGGCAATTGGTTCCACTAGATTTTAGTTGGGGGTATCGGAGTAAAGGGGGCTGAATATATATTTTCACATATTTATTTGTAAAAAAATGTTGAAAACCATTTATCATTTTCCTTCCACGTGTGTGTGTGTGTGTGTGTATATGTGTGTGTGTGTGTGTGTGTGTGTGTGTATATATATATATATATATATATATATATATATATATATATATATATACAGAGCTTTTTTTCTCAGAAAATAGGTGCAGGAACTCAACCACGACCCCATTCATATTTCACAAACAGTAGAAGGGTCTTAAAGGGGCATTAAATACCAGGATTGCATTACATACAGAATGCAGAGTTCAGGGGGGGTTACATACAGAGCGCAGAGCTGTCACTTGTAAACACAGAAACCAGACTTCTGTGTTTACAAGTGATTGTGGTGAGCAGGCACCAAAGGGTCTGAGCCAGAGGTGGTGGAACTGAGTTCCCCCTGAAAAAAAGCCCTGCATATGTGTGTGTGTGTGTGAGTGTGTGTGTGTGTGTGTATACATATATATATATATATCACACAGACTCTATTAGGACAGGGTAAACTAATGTCGGGGTTTAGATGTACTTTAATACATATATTGGGCAGATAGGTTGGTAATTTAAAATATCTGTTTTTTCCCCCCCTATTCCGGTTTTAAAGTCCTTTTTTAAATGTCCCGCTTTTTTTTTGTTTTTTTCAGGTCACTCTCCCTCATTACTCTCTATTCGGAAGGCTGGGACTCTGATGGCGTTGTGTACCCTAAAATCTCCTGGATGAAAAATGAGCTGCTGCCAAAGCTGGCAAAGTGGTCCACAGAGGACAGGAGAAGCGACTTTAAGAGCACCCTGTCTCTCATTGCTGTGGATAAATATAGCAAGCTGTATCAGAGCCTGAAGGAGAAATACAAAGATATGGTGAAGGTAGTTGGCATTCATCCATTTCCTTCCCAAACTGTTCATTTTTCAGCAGAGAGATGAAAATGAAATCATAAGAATGAATTGTTTCCCAGGCACGCGGTCTGTCATTGTAAGCCACGTATTATTTTCCAGCTGCACAAATCATGAGATGGGTGAAGCATCTTGGTTAAATTTCACTCCAAGTACAGCTGCATATTTCTACAGTTGCTTTATAACTGAATTTTTTTTTTTCCCCTGGGCTTGCAGGGTGAGTGTTGCACAGTATATAACCACCAACAAGGTAATGCCCGCTCATTGTGCCGCCTTTCATGTTTCCATCTCTGGTCCCTTCCACTGACTAATGCCTTGTACATATGTTTTTCGTTTTTGTTTTTGTTCAGCTGAGCGAGCTGAAAAAGGAAAATAAAAAAAAACCTGAGGTTGCTGTACTAACATTCCATAGTTGGTACAGTGCTCTCCCCGCTGTTCTATTGTCTGCCCCTGCCAGAACACAATGGTCAGAGTTTGCAGCCATTGGCTTCAAGCACTGATTGGATGCTGATCTGCTGCTGGTTTTCCATAGACTGGATGAAATTAATTCAGCTGGTTCTTTGTGAACTAGCCAAATTTAGATTGGTCAGTGGCCACGGCAGTGTGTGCTCATTTTAGCGCTACCATGCTGGCTTGTGGATAAACAGTCAGGAGCAGTAAAAACGCAGATCAAGTGCCTATTTATACCCCCCAGGCCTCCCCTTTAAAAGCAGTTATCTATTTCACTACATCTTGTACACTTCAGGTTGTACAAGTGCAGTATGTATGGCAAGCTTTCAAAAATGCTTGCAAATAGCATTCTTCAGGCTTCTTTGCTCAAGTGAACCTGTGGCCAGGCTATTGACATTCTTTAGATTTTTCAGTGTTCCCCCAAAGCATCCAAAAACTCCATATACAGGTGCGTGATTTTGCACAAGAGAGCTGCCTTGCCAACGTATATGTACTGTATACGGTCGGCAAGCGGTATACATAGAAATGAAAGGCAAATAATGTTGTCTATAGATATATAAAAAAAAACACTATATATATATATATATATATATATATATATATATATATATATATATATATATATAATCGTATTTATCGCGCTCCTGTTTTGTACTGTTTTGTACTTACAGTTTTGGTGTCTTGCGCGGCGGCCATGTCGGGTCCGGCGTCCATCTGCGGCTTCGGGTGTCCTCTTCGTCGGGTCCGGCGTCCTTCTGCGGCTTCGGGTGTCCTCTTCGTCGGGTCCGGCGTCCTTCTGCGGCTTCGGGTGTCCTCTTCGTTTGGTCCGGCGTCCTTCTGCGGCGTCCTCGCGTCCTCCCCGCTCGTTACCCGCGCCGAGTTTGAATACTGCGCCGACATATACCGAGCGCAGTACACTCGTGTATTGTCTGCAATGCTCGGCTACCCGCGCTGACGTCCAGGACGTCAGCGCGGGAGGAGCCGAGACTGCCCGACAATACACGAGTGTACTGCGCTCGGTATATGTCGGCGCAGTATTCAAACTCGGCGCGGGAAAGCGGGTATCAGCGTATACCGCGCACCCACGATTCTGCCCTGATTTTCAGGGGAAAAAATGTGCGTGGTATACGCCGATACATACGGTGTATATATATATATATGTATGTGTATGTATATATATATATATATATATATATATATATATATATATATATATATATATATATATATATATAATATGTGTGTATATAATTATAAGTGATCACATTCCCTCTGTTCTCAGTTGCATAAGAGCTGGGGGGGGAAAGGCAGTACACTGAGCTTCTCAATGAATAGCTGTGTAGGAGGGTTGTGTCGGGACAGGTCTGATGATTGGAGGAGAGCATATGGAGTTCCCAGCATGGCAATAGAAATGGCCGTGGTGTGTTCTCCTGCTTGGTGTGGTCAGTTTTTAATAGGAAAGCAGAAGAGCTGGCAGGATCACCAGGAAATTCACATAAAGGAAGCAATGCAAAGAGAACAGGATACTTTCTCATACAAGTACAGTGGGAGGGAGCTGTGGTGGCTCAACGCGATTGGCACTGCGCTGACAAGCCATTCACCTCTGCAGACAGGGGTTCGGATCCCGGTCTCGGCTACATGTGAATTGACCCCCTCACACACCCGCCATTGCCACCCGGGGCATGGAGAAAGGTGGCAGATTGCCTCTGGGGGAGGCCTGCCTACTCCCAACTCCTTCAGTCCGGCTCCTCTCTCTCGTGTACACGCACAAAATACACTTTAAAAAAAAAAAAAAATATACAAGAACCTTGGATTACTAGCACAATCCGTTCCAGGAGAATGCTTGTAATCCAAAGCACTCGCATATCAAAGCGAGTTTCCCCATAGAAGTCAATAGAAACAAAGATCATTTGTTCCACATTGACTTCTATTGTATGCAGTACCGCTGAAGAGACTCGGAAATACTCAGAGACCGGTCAGATTCACTCGGAACCCTTTGAAAAGGCTCAGAAAACGTTGAAAAGGCTCCGTTCCCGAGTGCATCTGAACAGTTTTGAGTGCCACCGGCGCCCCCTGCACCTCTGGCCAAATCCGGTACTGCACACCACAGAAGCTTGAATTCTGCTTGTTTTGTGAGACAACACTTGCAAACCGAGTCAGGATTTAAAAAAAAAATAATAGCTCGTATTGCGAAACGCTCGTTAACCGCGTTACTCGCAATCGGAGCTATTACTGTACATCGTACATATCAGGAATATGAAATGTTGGCATAACAAACACTTTAATAAAAGACAGTTACAAGAAGAAACATGTTGGCTTCTCCTATCATAGGTTTCCTGGGACTACTAGACTTTGTTGCCTACCACTATACTTTCATGTCAGTTATTTCAGGATTATAGGAGGTAGGGCGTCACTTGTCCTATTATCGGGGTACATGTTTTATTTAAGCAGTGTTTTCCTTTGTACAACCTTTTCCCATCTGCATGACTCTTTTCTGAGATATCAATAACTGCTTTAAAAGTCATCTCTATTCTTCTTCTTCTTCTCCCCCCAGGTCTGGCCTGAAGTGACAGACCCTGAAAAGTTTGTGTATGAGGATGTCGCCATATCAACCTACTTATTAGTAAGTCTGATGCTTGCGGGAGCAATTTGCCAGCTTGAGGCTGAAGTGCTTGTGTTTTGTATTCTGACCTGAATCAATTCCTCAAATGTCCATTTAGTGGTCTGGGTTGGCTGTGACTTTGAAGGTCTTCTGTGGGAGAAGGTGACTCAAATGTCATTACACACTTCTGGGCTGTTCCTGGAGTACTGTTGTATGAGTCTCTTCTATCCACACGTCTGTATGTCTTGGATTTATTAAAGTGAACCTGTCACTGCCAAGAAAAATTCAAGCCCAGCATGTAAAGGAACACAAAGGAGTCAATTTACTAAGAGTTACAGTATAACGGCTAATAAAATGTGGTAAAATATCGCATGCGGTAACAATTGTGCAAGTGTTCAATCCATTAAGAATGCAGTATATGTTCGATTAAGCAGTAATTACCGCATTATTTAATGCAGCAATTTGACGCTTCAAGCTGGTCACTAAAGAGCGAGTTGGGAAGCCGGCCGCGAGTCCTTAAAGGGGTGGTTCCCCCGAAATTCATTTTTTTACAAAAAATCCTTTCTCCCGCTGATTAACTGTACAATAATGTACTCACCCGTCCCATTACTCTACGCGCCGTCACTCTAGAATCATTAGAAAGTGAACTTTGTAAAATAGATAGATGGACGTTTCCATCTTAGCTCAGGGCAGTCTGAAGCCCTGGCAGTCTGAAGTCTGTGTCTTCCGGGATGCGGCGAATGCTGTACTCCCAGCATTCACCGCTCTATCCCGCGCATGCGCAGTGTTGACGGCGGGCGTGCCGTCAACACTGCACAGTTACTATGCTGTGTAGAGATTTATCTCCCTAAAAAGTGACGCTGCATTCCCAAGAGGCATAGGGGCTATGCAAGAAGAATTCGACACACCCATCCCCGCTCAGACAGACCAGGAAGTGCCTCTTCACAGTGCCTAAAGCAAGGTAAATAATCGTTTTAAAAATGTTATGCTGATGAACAGTTTTTAGGCTAACTGTGCACTTGTTTTTAAGGCTAAGTTGTTAGATAGGGTGAACTACCACTTTAACAACGGAAGTTGCATCAGATGTCAGCGGGCGTTCCCCAGCTGACAGCTGAATGAGAAAAAATAAAACATGGCGACCGTTATGAGAAAAAAACAGTGTGGGGGGCCCCCCCCAACTCATTGGCGGTAGGGTACTCTGCCCCCCACCCCAAAGCACCTTGTCCCCCATGTTAATGGGGACATGAGCCTCATCCCTGCAACCGAGGCCGGTGGTTGTGGGGGGTCTGCTGACAAGGGGCTTATTGGAATCTGGAAGCCCCTTTTACCAAAAAGGCCCCCAGATCCCAGCACCCCCCCCCCTCTCATGTGAACGAGTATGGGGTACCCCACCCATTCACTAAAAGTAAAGTTAAGGTAAATAAAGACAGGAGGCAATTTTTGACAATTCCTTTAATAAAAAACAAAACATTTCCCCAATGTAAATCCATTATCGATCACGACACCCGCTGCACCGCCAACCCGAAAAACGAAAAAAATAATCTGCTCCCGATAAGCGGCCTATTCCGGCGTGTGACAATTATTATATAGAGAAGGGGCAGGGCAGGGCCTCTTTGTGACATCACTGACCCAGCATGCAACACTTTTTTTTTTTTTTCAAAATTTTTAATTGTCAACAATGGGGTGGATTTAGCAAGCAATTACGCCTGCGTATCCATAGATACACAGCGTAATTGCTAAGTAGCGCCGGCTTATCGACTTTCTGTATTCAGAAAGCTCGATACGCCGACTGTAGCCTAAGATATGACTGCCATAAGGCTCTTATGCCGTCGTATCTTAGGCTGCATTCTTACGCTGGCCGCTAGGTGGCGTTCCCGTAGTGGTCAGCGTAGAGTATGCAAATTGCATACTCACGCCGATTCACAAACGTACGCGCGCCCGGCGTTCGAGTTTTATGTCGTTTGCGTTCGTCGCTTTCTGCGTAAGGCTGCTCCTGCTATTAGGAGGCGCAGCCAATGGTAAGTATACACGTCGTTCCCGCGTCGCGATTTTCGAAATTTACGTTGTTTGCGTAAGTGAATCGTGAATGACCCTGGACGCCATTTACGTTCACGTCGAAGCAAATGACGTCCTTGCGACGTCATTTACCACAATGCACGTCTGGAAATTTTCCCGACGGAGCATGCGCAGTACGTTTGGCGCGGGAACGCGCCTAATTTAAATGACCCACGCCCCCTACGGGATCATTTAAATTACGCGCGCTTACGCCGGCCACTTTTACGAAACGCCCCCGCAAATTACGGAGCAAATGCTTCGTGAATGAAGCGTAGCTCAAGTAATTTACGGAGGCGTAGCGTAAAAACGGTACGCTGCACCTCCGTAGCAGTGCGCGCCCCTACCTGAATCTACCCCAATGTTTGTGTTAATATACCGCATGCAATACTTTATGCAAATGGTTCGTGTAATTGGGCTATCGCATGCAGTAAACGTTAGTGAATTGACCCCAAAGTGTATGTAAAACCTAATTCTATTTTTTAGCATGTGTGACATCATACCACGAAATACAGTTTTCTTACAAATTTTTGTTTCTTACTCGGAGATCCTGAAAGGTAAAGCATTTCTTGTTACAGTTGACCATGCTAAAGACCCATACACACGATCTGACTTTTTGACAACAAATGTCCGATGGACCTGTTTGATCGGACAATCAGACCGTTTGTACGCTCCATCGGACAAAATTTTGGGGTTTTTCATCGGACAAATGTTCGCTGTGCAAACAGACAAACATTCCGGCAACAAATGTCCGATTGAGGCTAATCTGTTCGTGTGTACACAAGTCTAAAGTACAAACACGCATGCTCAGAACCAATGCTAAAGATCAGACAACAATAGCAGAAGTTGCCCACAGGGTGACGGTAAAGAGCTGAAAAAACACGTGATTTGGTAAAAGTTGGCGTAAAAATGTTGTGCCGTGTGTATGCAGAACAAGTTGACGGCCAATGCCCATTTAGAGCAAAATCCACGGAAAAGTTGGATGGAAGTCTGAATGTGTGTAGGAGGCTTTAGACCTCTTTCATACTCTGTGTACTATAGAGTGTGCCCATGCAGGCAGTTCCATTGATGTCTATGGGATGTAGCCACTGCATGGACACTTGGCCGCTCCCAATATGACATCCATATAGGTACGGGTGTGTGCAAGTGCGTATCCCCAAACTCACACTGTCTTCATTCAGGGACAACTCACCCGCACCCACATAAAGTTCATTATGGAATTGTCTGTGCAGATTCTGCATCCCAACAGGAATGCACGGAACACCTACAGTGGATATAAAAAGTCTATACACCCCTGTTTAAAATGTCCGGTTTTTGTGATGTAAAAAAATGAGACACAGAAATAATTTCAGAACTTTTTGCACTTTTAATGGTGACCTATAAAGTGTACAAGTCGGTTTAACAACAAACTAAAATATTTTAGGTGGAGGGATTTAAAAATAAAATATGGTTGCATAAGTATGCACACCCTTAAACTAATACTTTGTTGAAGCACCTTTTGATTTTATTACAGCACTCTTTTGGGTATGAGTCAGCATGGCACATCTTGACTTGACAATATTTGTCCACCCTTCTTTGCAAAAACATTCCAAATCTGTCAGATTGTGAGGGCATCTCCTGTGCACAGCCCTCTTCTGATCACCCCACAGATTTTCAATGGGATTTAGGTCTGGGCTCTGGCTGGGCCATTCCAAAACTTTAAAGGGGTTGTAAAGGTAAAAAAAAAAAAATCCCTAAATAGCTTCCTTTACCTTGGTGCAGTCCTCATTTACTTACCTCATCCTCCGATTTTGCTTTTAAATGTCCTTATTTCTTCTGAGAAATCCTCACTTCCTGTTCTTTTGTCTGTAACTACACACAGTAATGCGACACTTTCTCCCTGGTGTGGAGAAAGCCTCTTG
The DNA here is from genome assembly GCF_905171775.1 of Rana temporaria. NCBI lineage: Eukaryota > Metazoa > Chordata > Amphibia > Anura > Ranidae > Rana > Rana temporaria. The sequence continues at coordinate 627,392,860 of NC_053489.1, read as the reverse complement.
AGGGGGCGAGCAGGAGTGTCAGGACGCCCACTAACACACAGCTTCTTTATCTGCAAAGTAGATAGCGTCCTGACTCTCCTGCTCGCCCCCTCAAGAGGCTTTCTCCACACTGTGTGTAGTTACAGAAAGAAGAACAGGAAGTGAGGATTTCTCAGAAGAAATAAGGACATTTAAAAGCAAAATGGAAGGATGAGGTAAGTGAAGGAGGACTGCACTAGGGTAAAGGAAGCTATTTAGGAAAAAAAAATTGTACCGTTACAACCCCTTTAAGGAGATAGAAAAGAGAAGCAGGAGAGGTGACAGGGCAAACTCTGCTGCCAGAAAGATGCAAAAGAGTTAAACTTAGGATATATACAATATGACACTGTCTTTTCTCCCCCAGCAGGGAGCTGTGAAGGTCAGCACTGTAGATTCTGCAGCCTTCCTCTCTAGTTGAGCCAAGAAATACAATCAAGGCTGCAAATGCACACATTTTAATTACAGAATATGACATATATAGTTTTTGAGACTGAGGAGACGGTTAGAGTTCTCAGTAAGCAAGGGACTGCTCTGGGCTTTAACAAAATGGCTTCCAGCGAGAAGAAACTCGCAAGTCTGGAAGCAATTTACAGCATACACTTATTTTTGTAGCAGTATTATTAATTTGGAATGAATGTTCTTTTATTAAAGAACATTAATTGTTATCAAAAGGTTATGAGTAAAGTTCTTCTTTAACTGTTTGAGAAGAGGATAAGTTGGAATCTTTTCATAACTCCTTAGTATTGCGTTTAATGTTTTTATAGGTTTTATGGGAAGAGGAACGATTTGTGAACAATTCAAAAAAGAAGCAATCTTTCATCGACTTGGGATGTGGAAATGGACTCTTGGTTCATATTTTAAGCAATGAAGGGGTAAAATAATACATTAATACATTATTTTAACAAAATAATATATATATATTACATTCTGTTCAGCTATTCACAATAGAATGAAAAACTAGAGGTACATAATTTGTGTTCTTTGTTCATAAATAGTTTTGTAAATCACATATAGTACAAATTTTAGAAGAGCTGTTTTTTTGTTTGTTTTTTCAAAACTATGGCCCTCTATCTTTGCTGTTTTTTTGTCTGTCTGATTAAAAAGATAACCAGTGCCTTATCTCATGTCTATGGATGGCATCCCAAGAAGCAGACAAGCATCTGAGCTTGACCTCACATTTTAGGTTATAGGGATGAGAGGGGAAGGTGTTCTGGAATCCAGCAATGAAACCCCCAGACAGAGCTGACCACACTGCTTGAGATTTTAATACAGCAGAATCAATGTTGTCAGTGCACTACAGGAAGTTAGGAGCTCTTTGGCAGGCCATGACAGGTCAACAGGTATTTTTCTGTACTTATAGCATCGTAAGAGACTATACTTGGGGACATGTCTATGTATTGCATTGTTTTTTTTTTGTTTTTGTTTTTTTACTCATGCATACAACTTTAAAGTTACGAGTAAAGTAAAGTTGCACCTTGTTTTTGAAAAATGTTCTCTCCCACAGAAGTGCTAAAATAAATCACTTGGTTGAATGACCATTAATGACATGTTGTGAAAATGTTGCTTGGCTTTCATGCTGATTCAGTGGCTTTAATACTTTGAGTCACTGGGCTAAAAAAAAAAAAAAAAGGTATATAGATCGGGATCAATGACTTGATTGGCCTATTAAGTCCCAGGTCAGTGACAGAAAGAGGTTGATTTGCTAAAACTGGAGAGTGCAAAATCTGGTACAGCTGTGCATGGTAGCCCATCGGCTTCTAACTTCAGCTTGTTCGATTTAATCTTTAATAAAAAGAAATAAAAAACATGTAAGCTGATTGGTTTTTCTACGACTATAACTGGAGATATCAAGTTTCAACTGGTAGGGTGCTACAGTAATTTTTTTTATACATATGTGAATTGTTGGAAATGAAATTAGTTTTTTTAATCAGTGTTGCCTTCAAAGTCCATGTTTCTTTTTCCAATCTATATCGTTTTATGATTAGGACATGGCACTGTATTATCTATTGTACACCCACAGTACCCTCCTGTGTTGGCGTACGTAGCTTCAGGTAGTAAACCGCAGATGATTACAAAAAGAAAACTATGCAAGGCTTTGTCATAATGTGCTAGTATGCACATTATGATAGATTTCCCTTTTAAGCTAAGCCCTCCAGCGCCGTGATTTCACAGCTGAGACAGCTGACCTCTTACCCGGTCTTCCTTTCGTGTTTGCGACCTCTGGCTACATGAGTGTCAGGGAGCGCGATGACGTCACGCCGCAGTTTCCGGCACAGGCTCTGAAGGTCCAGCCCTGTAAGCCGAACCTTCAGTGCGCATTCGCCGGTGATGTCGTCAGTTGCATGCACTCTGTGCAAGTTTGAGATATTCACAGTACCTACAGGTAAGCCTTATAGGCTTGCCTGTAGGTACAAGTGGTAGTACAGAGTTTACTACCACTTTAAGGTGGCATTAAAGGAAAACAATTTTGAGCAGGCAGGCTATGTCTCTAACAGAATAAAATAAACGTACCTGCCTGTTCACAATACTCTGGTGAATGTACACTGAGCTGTGCATGTATGTGTGATGTCACATGCATAGGAGTATCATTGTCCCGCACTGTCCAATCAGAATGGCTGAAGACCAGCACCCAGTAGAAGCCAGGGAGAAGATGCGGGTAAGATGCCTCATTGATGATGGACCATCTGAGAGGTAACTATCGCTGCCTTTTTAGATAAAGCTGCTAGCGGATATTGTGCTAAATGCAAGGCCAGTCTGAATGTGTAGAGCCCCAATACTTCTACGTTCCACGCCAACCAAAAAAATCACACACTTCCCTGTTGGTCCATGATTATCATGGGATGCCTCACAGGCCAGCAGGAATATGGGAGGCTTTGCACAAGCTTTCGGTTCTGCTAGCAGCTGCTTTTCATTTTTTTTTGTATGGACTTTATTTTTGAGATCACCTTTAAGCATATTTTTCTCTTTCACTTGCAATGTGCAGATTTAGCTTTGCACAATCTTCTTCTCCTTCTCCTTCCTCTTCCTCTTCCTCTTCCTCTTCCTCTTCGTTCTCGTTCTTCTTCGTCTTCCTCTTCTTCCTCTTCGTTCTCGTTCTCGTTCTTCTTCCTCTTCCTCTTCCTCTTCGTTCTCGTTCTCGTTCTCCTTCCTCTTCCTCTTCGTTCTCGTTCTCGTTCTCCTTCCTCTTCCTCTTCCTCTTCGTTCTCGTTCTCCTTCCTCTTCCTCTTCGTTCTCGTTCTCCTTCCTCTTCCTCTTCCTCTTCCTCTTCGTTCTCGTTCTCGTTCGTCTTCCTCTTCCTCTTCCTTCTCGTTCTTGTTCCTCTTCCTCTTCCTTCTCGTTCTCGTTCTTCTTCCTCCTTCCTCTTCGTTCTCGTTCTTCCTCTTCCTCTTCGTTCTCGTTCTTCTTCGTCTTCCTCTTCCTCTTCATTCTCGTTCTTCCTCTTCGTTCTCGTTCTCGTTCCTCTTCTTCCTCTTCCTCTTTGTTCTCGTTCTCCCTCTTCCTCTTCGTTCTCGTTCTCGTTCTTCCTCTTCCTCTTCCTTCTCGTTCTCGTTCTTCTTCCTCTTCGTTCTCGTTCTTCCTCTTCCTCTTCCTCTTCGTTCTCGTTCTTCTTCCTCTTCCTCTTCGTTCTTGTTCTTCTTCCTCTTCGCTCTTCCTCTTCCTCTTCGTTCTCGTTCTCGTTCTTCTTCGTCTTCTTGTTTTGACAAAACCTTTTTCATTTACATGCTGTGTATGACATGACCTTTAGCGCAGTTCAAAAACTAATGCTCTGCATTTCATCTAAATATTAACCAGCACCCAGGCCGAGGCATTGATGTCCGAAGAAGAAAAATATGGGATATGTATGGACCACAAACCATTTTAGAGGTAAATTAAAATTCTGTTCTAGAGCTAAGCCCATGCTTTTGTTTCTCTGGTGACATTTTAAACAGGCGATAGCTGTATGCTTCAACACACACAATGCCCAAGAGGCTCACAATGAGACATTTGAATATTAATCTGCATGTTTTTCATTTCAATTGTTTATTGCTTGACAAGAGGTCTTTCTAGGTGAAGTGTTTTCTTATTATTTCAATAAAGTCCCTTTAGCTAGTTTTGTGTGGTAAAGAGCTTTTGAGTGTGTATTTATTGTGCTTAAAGAAAAACTGTAGATTTTTTGCAGTTTTCTTTTCTTAGCTGTGTATTCAAATATGCTCAGCTTAAATCCCAACTCCTGGCAATGTGTGTGCCCCCCCCCCCCCCGCCTTCTTTTTAAGTTTTAGTTATAGAAAGACAGGCAGTGAAGGAAAATACCGTATTTTCTGGCGTATAAGACGACTTTTTAACCCCTGAAATTCTTCTTAAAAGTCGGGGGTCGTCTTATACGTTGGTAACCTAACATGCAGACCGCGGCCGTCCATTTTTCAAAAAGCCGCGCGTCCTCCTCGTGCTGTTCCGTGATGGGCGGAACACTCAGCTTCCCAGCAGAGCCTCTGTTCAGTGTTCCGCCTATCACGGATGACCTCTCGTCCTCGGTCTCGGACGAGAGGGCATCCGTGATAGGCAGAACACTGAACACAGTGTCTCCTGGGAAGCTGAGTGTTCCGCCTATCACGCAACAGCACGAGGAGGAGGAGGAGCGGCTTTTGAAAAATGGACGGCCGCGGTCAGACAGATTCTGCATGTCAGGGATAAGGTAAGGGATTGTCGAGACATGCAATGGCACAGTGAGGTATGCAGTGGCACAGTGAGGCATGTAATGGTGGCACAGTGAGGCATGTAATGGTGGCACAGTGAGGCATGTAATGGTGGCACAGTCTGGCATGTAATGGCACAGTGAGGCATGTAATGGCACAGTGAGGTGAGGCGAGGCGAGGCATGACTAGTAGGAAGGGGGTCGTCTTATAAGGTGAGTATATCCCAAAACCAACATTTTAGCTGGAAAAATAGGGGGTCGTCTTATACGCCCAGTCGTCTTATACACCGGCAAATATGGTATATTATATTGGCTTGCAAACCTAATAAAAACATTGTATGAGATCTGCTTCTCCTCGGAGGGGAAATTCATAGTAATCCTCATAGTGGGTACACTAAAATAAATAATCCTCATCCGTAAGTGTTAAAGCCTTCACCATGAAGGTGCGCACCCACTTCCACAAGAGGGGCAATTTGTTCATCCCGCTGGGTCGTTAAATAGTTTTCTTTCCTGGCATTTAGGTGCTGTAGTCATTCTTTATAGCCTTTAGCCTACCCTTAAAATGGGCATCTTCTTCAGCTGTTGGGGACTAAAGGGAAATTCCCCCAGGGGGTTTTAATGCAGCAAGATGTGTAAATCAAGATAGAAGAATTGTATAAAAATCTTTAATGGAATAAATTATAGATACAAGTTACCATTTAAAATATGAACTCTGGTTCTAGGGATACAATACATATTCCATAATGCAGCAAGGCAGTTACACAGCATTACATTATATAATTGAACTGTATGTAGACTCCATACATGCATGCATACATAGTAAGTTTATATACGTTTTATCTGAGCTCCCCACACCCTGAGACCTCTGATTCTTACACTTATAGAAACCTATTCTGATTTTTGCTTTTGGAGCTTCAGGCTGATTGTTCTTCCTGGCATTTCTTATATGTTGCTTAGTCTTTTTTCTTCATTTAGTCTTGACTCGTCTCTGACATTAATCCCTTCCAGTATTATGAAATGATTTCTATATCTGTTGGACAACTTAGTGGCTGTTCCCTACACCTCAGTTGGACTTTTGGACATCCCAACAGTTTCTGAATTTTCTTTCTCGTACATCACGGGACACAGAGCGGCATATTCATTACTAGTGGGTTATATGGAGTACCTTCAGGTGATGGACACTGGCAATCTCAAACAGGAAGTGCCCCTCCCTATATAACCCCCTCCCATAGGAGGAGTACCTCAGTTTTTTCGCCAGTGTCTTAGGTGTTGGTGCACGTTGAGGCTGTGCCTGTAGTAGTCCTTGGGACCAGGGCCAGCTGACCGGATCCGTCCAAGGTGCTTCATAGCCAAAGTGGACGGTACCCGGGCCCCAATTCGTGGATGGGGTTTTGCCTATAATGCCTCTCCTTGGAGGGCTGGACCCTGGGTTCCAGGTCTGGTTTCTAACCTAGAGAATACCTGTTGCCAGTGGTGCTGTATAGGTCCAGGTTGTGGTGTTCTTTTAAGACCCCAGTCCCTGAAGGTCTATGACCATACCCACGGTGAAGGGTGAAGATTGGGCCTCTTGCAGAGCAATACCCTGCGGCGTGGAAAGGTAAGCAGGGGGCCTACGGAACTTGGTTTGTCAGTAGGCTTCCTACAGGGGATTCTTGGGCAGCCTATTTATGCCTCTGTGCATGGGCAAAGGAGAACCACAAAGTTTTCAAACGGGATGGCTCAAAAACACCCAGGTATGGTTCCCCTGGCTGGGCTAGTAGGCTGCTGCTGCTTCTGTCACAAGGAGGGCCTTTTTTTGGGCAGGGTGTTCCACAGAGAAGGAACCATACCATTAGGGAGACAGTTTAAAGCTTCCCTTTTACCTGTGTCTGCTGCTCCAGCGTCTAAGGTCCTGGTGTCTCCTCTCCACATGGCTTCCTGCTTCCCCTAGCGGCGTTTGACGCGCGCGCGTGCGCACGCTTTTACTTATCTGTGCGCGCGCTTGCGGCGACGCCGCGGGGAGGGGGCGGTTGACGCCGGACGGCTCCTCCCCCCTGCACACAGGGAGGATAAATCCTGGAGGGCTGTTCAGTCTGTAAAGGCTGTGAGGGGACACGGAGCAGCGATGCTGGCTACAGCATAGGAAGGTTTGACAGAGCTTTCTGGCACAGTGACACCCGGTGGCAGTTGTGGGAAGTACACCTTACTAAGGAGCCTCTGGCTTAAAAGTTTACATTCAAGCCTGTGTACTAAGCAGCGCCTTTGAACACTTAGGGTGCTCACCTAGCCCAGCATTAGGGGGTCAATACCAGACAAAAAAAAAAAAAAAGATTTTTTTCTGGTTGAAGCCCTTGGGGCTCAGTATTGATTTTCCCTTTTTATAGGTTATGGGAGGTTTGGAGTCCCTCTAACATTACCCTATCCTATTGTTTCACATTTATTTGATTATATGTGTATTTTCTCCAGCTATTACAGTCAGTTGTATACTAGCGGAGTGCCTCAGAATTTGTATATTATGGCTCCTAAGGGTGCAGGTAGCGCTAAGAACGCTAAAACGGTTAAAAAAACCCAAAAGGTTCTCCATCGGGCTCTGAGGATATCCAAAATCTAGTGGCCCCTACTACTCCGGAATGCCCGGAAGTTGTTGTCCTAGGTGAGCCATCAGGGTTGCTAGGTGCTATGGCTGGCCCTACTCAACCAGCTCCTTCCTATGTAACGGAAGAGATGTTAGCCTCCACCTTGGGTGGATTGGAAAGGAGGATGGCCGCTCTAATTACGGCATCTTTGGCAGGGAAGAAGCGGGTTAGATCCCCGTCTCCCAGGTCTGAGTCTCTGGAGGAGGATATCCTCTCCGACTGACGAATTGGAGGATCAAGGAGACCAGACAGAGGGAGGTCAGGATCACCTTGACCATTTAGGTTCTGAGGATTCTACAATAGAGGAACCTTTTTCAGCTTCTCACACAGAAAGACTGTGGGTTCAGTCCCTAACGGATATGGTGCGGTTGGCTTTTAAGATACCTGTGCCTCAGCCTCTGGCCTCCGCGGTATCCTCATTGGGCTCCCTGAAAGCGCCCCAAGCCAATTTGGTATTCCCGGTACATCCTTTGTTAAAGGACCTGATTTCAGGACTGGGCTAAGCCAGACAGGTAACCCTTAGAGGAAGAGTTTTCAAAGAGATGGGCTGTCCCTACTGTGGACGCAGCCATCTCATGTGTGAACAGATCTTTAACTTGTCCTGTAGAAAACTTGCAGGTGTTTAAGGATCCGGTTGATAAACGCTTGGAAACATTACTTAAGGCCTCCTTTACTTCAGCAGGGGCGATAGTTCAGCCCGCTGTGGCTGCTATTGGAGTGGCCCAAGCATTATCAGATAAGACTAAGCAAATGCTTAAACTTATCCCTGCCCAGCAGGCAGAGGAATTTTGGATATACCCAGGGCTATACGCTTTACGGTGGATGCTATCAAGGGCTCCATCCAGCAGGCGTCACGTTTATCCTTATTTCTAATCCATATGAGAAGGCTCTTATGGTTGAAGAATTGGGAGGCTGAGCCCCCGGGCAAAAAACTCCTGGTAGGGTTCCCTTCCATGGAGGACGTCTCTTCAGAGAAGACTTGGATAGATATATTCAGACTATATCAAGCGGCTAAAGCACTCTCTTGCCAGTCAAGAAGAAGGCCCGAGGGCCCGCATTTAGGCGCCAGCCCTCCCCGGGGCAGGGGCCCTCTAATACCAAACAGTATCGACGGCCTCCTGCAAGATCAGGCATTAACAATAAGCCGCAGGGCCAAGCCACTGGGGGCAAGAAGCAGTGGTACCGCAAGCCTGCGAAGCCAGCCCCCAAGTCGGCCCTATGAAGGGGCGCCCCCACCCACGATGGTGGGGGGAAGGCTGCGTCTCTTTGCAGAGGTTTGGGAGGCCACCATTCCCGACTGCTGGGTACGGTCTTCCGTGACCACGGGCTACAAGCTAGAATTTCTAAAATTCCCTCCTCCTCATTACCAGGAGTGAAGAGTACCAGGCGACCCTGTGAAAGGAGCCGCATTGATGGCGGCATTGAATCATCTGCTATGCCAGAAAGTGATAGTAGAAGTACCAGTCCGGGAACAGGGATTGGGGTTCTACTCCAACCTGTTTATCATCCCAAAGCCCAACGGCGATGTCAGGCCAATTTTGGACTTAAAGGGAGTAAATGCGTATCTAAAGGTCCGCTCATTCCGGATGGAAACTATTCGGTCAGCTGTCGCCGTGCTCCAGAAGGACGACTTCATGGCGTCCATAGACATAAAGGATGCTTACCTTCATGTGCCAATTTTTCAGCCACATCAAGTATTTCTATGCTTCTCGGTGGCTCAGCGTCATTTCCAATTTGTGGCGTTCCCCTTCGGGTTGGCTACGGCCCCCCGGGTATTCACGAAGGTCCTAGCCCCAATCCTAGCCAATCTAAGGATCCAGGGGGTCACGGTCCTGGCTTACCTGGACGACCTCTTGGTCGTAGACCATTCGTCTCCTGGCCTGGAAAGAGCAGTGGCCCTCACGGTTCAGTACCTCGAGAGGTTCGGCTGGGTCCTAAATCGAGACAAGTCAGCATTCCTGCCCACAAGGCAGCTGGATTATCTCGGCATGAGATTGGATACACAAAAGGTGTTCCTACCCCTATTAAAGGCCATCAAAGAGCTAATACAAATGGTTCTAAGCAAGAGAAGGCCAACCGTTCGCCTATGTATGCGGCTACTAGGCAAGATGGTGGCCACATTCGAGGCGGTTCCGTACGCTCAGAGCCACACTCGCATCCTGCAGGCAGCCATCCTGTCAGCCTGGAGCAAGAGGCCTCAGGCCTTAGAAATTCCTTGGCCACTCTCACCAAGAGTGCAGCAAAGTCTAGCTTGGTGGTTAAACCCTCAGAATCTCCTGAAGGGAAAGACTTTCAGTCCTGTGACCTGGAAGATAGTAACCACAGACGCCAGCCTGATGGGCTAGGGAGCAATTTTGGATGGTTGCACTCGCCAGGGCTCTTGGGCAGCGGCAGAGAAGCAGTTGCCCATCAATATCTTGGAGCTCAGAGCTGCTCGACTAGCCCTCAGGGCTTGGACGTCCAAACTACAAGGGTTCCCGGTGAAAATACAATCGGACAATGCCACGGCGGTGGCATATATATAAATCACCAAGGGGGAACCAAGAGTCAAGCCGCTCAGAAAGAAGTGAGCTTGATTTTCTTGTGGGCAGAAGCCCATGTGCCCTGCATATCGGCTATATTCATTCCCGGAGTCGACAATCTACAGGCGGACTTCTTAAGTCGCCAGACTCTGTTGCCGGGGGAGTGGTCTCTGCATCCACAGGTCTTTCAGACACTCTGCCAGAAATGGGGAGTGCCGGACGTGGATATCATGGCATCAAGACTGAACAAGAAGCTAGACAGGTTCATGTCCCGCACAAGGGATCCCTTGGCATCAGTTCAAACTTCTTTATGCATTTCCCCCGCTCCAGTTACTACCCTGCCTGCTGCGCAGGATCAGGGTGGAGCACATACCAGTCTTCCTGGTAGCTCCAGCATGGCCCAGAAGGGCATGGTATTCACTAATCCTAAGGATGGTAGTGGGAGACCCTTGGTCTCTTCCTCTACGGCCAGTACTGCTATCGCAAGGTCCGATCCTCCACCCTGCCTTACGGCATCTAAATTTGACGGCCTGGAAGCTGAATCCCTGATTCTCAGGGGTAGAGGTCTGTCTCAGAAAGTAATCTCTACCCTAATCAGAGCCAGGAAACCGGTCTCTAGGGTGATTTATTACAGGGTCTGGAAGGCCTATGTAGGCTGGTGTGAGTCCAAGTTATGGCTTTCTCGTAAGTTTACCATCGATAGAGTATTAAGTTTTCTCCAGCTAGGAGTGGGTAGAGGACTGGCATTAAGCACAATCAAAGGACAGATTTCAGCTTTGTCAGTATGGTTTCAGCGGCCGCTGGCCACCCACTCGCTGGTTAAGACCTTCATTCAAGGGGTCTTACGTATTAATCCTCCAGTTAAATCCCCGCTTTGTCCGTGGGATTTAAATCTTGTTCTGTCAAGTTTACAGAAACAACCTTTTGAGCCGTTGGCTGAAATTCCTTTGGTTTTACTGACAAGGAAGTTAGTATTTTTTGGTCGCCATAGTTTCCGCCAGAAGAGTATCGGAACTGGCAGCCTTATCCTGTAAGGAACCATATCTTATTTTACATAAGGACAAGGTCGTTCTCCGCCCTCATCCTTCCTTCCTACCAAAGGTTATATCCAGTTTTCATCTAAACCAGGATTTGGTATTACCATCCTTCTTTCCTAAACCTACTTCCAGAAAGGAAGGGTTGCTGCATACCTTGGATATTGTCAGGGCCATGAAGGCCTATCTTAAAGCTACAGAGAAGATCCGGAAAACAGATGTGTTGTTCATTTTACCGGATGGGCCCAAGAAGGGGCAGGCAACTGCAAAATCCACCATCTCGATGTGGATTAAACAGTTAATCACTCAGGCCTACGGCTTGAAAGGGTTGCCTCCTCCAGTATCATTAAAGGCTCATTCTACTAGGGCCATGGGCGCCTCCTGGGCAGCACATCACCAGATCTCTATGGCTCAAGTTTGCAAGGCGGCAACCTGGTCTTCTGTCCACACGTTTACAAAATTCTACCAGTTGGACGTAAGAAGGAATACTGATACAGCCTTTGGGCAGACAGTGCTGCAGGCTGCAGTTTGAGACCCTCGGATTCCGGGGGCTCCCTTTTGAGTAAAATTTAAAATTTAAATTTATTTTTCTCAACGAAGTTGGATTTATTATGATTTGAGTATATCTCTAAATTAAATCCTTTTGTCTTGGGAAGATGTTTCCCTCCCCTCATTGTAAGCATTGCTTTGGGACATCCCACTAGTAATGAATATGCCGCTCTGTGTCCCGTGATGTACGAGAAAGAAAAAGGGATTTTTAATACAGCTTACCTGTAAAATCCTTTTCTTGGAGTACATCAGGGGACACAGAGCTCCCACCCCTCTTATGGGGACCATTTTGGGAGGCATACTGCTTGCTACAAAACTGAGGTACTCCTCCTATGGGAGGGGGTTATATAGGGAGGGGCACTTCCTGTTTGAGATTGCCAGTGTCCATCACCTGAAGGTACTCCATATAACCCACTAGTAATGAATATGCCGCTCTGTGTCCCGTGATGTACTCCAAGAAAAGGATTTTACAGGTAAGCTGTATTAAAAATCCCTTTATTGTGTCCCTCAATGGTTGATGAAGAAAATTGAAAAAAAAAAAAAAGTCCTTTTTTTCCAAGGTCTCATCTCTGTTATTGGTCCTATAAAAATCATTGATTTTTTTTTTTTTTTAATGCAATATGGGAAGCCCAACCTCCCCAAAGGCTTTTTATCATTGTCTGTGACCTCGCTTCCTGTTTGTTAAAATTGTTGTCATTTTAACAGTAAGTGAGGGGAAAATTTCTGTAATAGAGCCCTGGGTAGTAGAGAAATTCTGTTTTAAGTAAATCCTGCTTTTTTTTTTTTTTTTTTTTTTCTAGGAGTGTGCCATCACCCCAAGTGATGAGCATTTGTTTCCAGAAGCAGACTGGATAATTGGCAACCATTCAGATGAACTTACACCATGGCTTCCTGTCATTGCAGCCAGGTAATGAGACTGGGAAATTATCTCTCCTGTAATTGTTTGCTAAGGGCCTTGGAGAGTGTTGTCACAAAATGTGGATAGTGTATCTTAACCACTTCAATCCTGGGCACTTTCGCCCCCTTCCTGGCCAGTCCAATTTTCAGTTTTTAGCGCTTTCACATTTGGCACTGATGAGGCTGCACTGATCGGGAGGCACTGGCAGACAATCACTGGGCACAGAGTACCATCCTAATGGGCACTGATTGGCATCCCTGGTGGTCTCCAGAGGGCATCTTCGATGGGTCTGCACTAATAATCAATGCACAGACCCCCCCCCCCCCCCTCAGGATGGGAGCCGACCGCCTATCCTCTACTCGCGTCTGTCAGTGTGAGTGGAGGAAAAACTGATAAACAGCTCTTCCGGTTTACACTGTGTTCAGCTGTAATTGGACACAGCTGATCACATGGTAAAGAGCCTACGTCGGAGGCTCTTTTCCGGGTTCGGAGATGTGGCATGTCAGACTGGCACACCAGTGATTGTTGCGCCGGCACGCGCTAGTGGCTTGTCCTGCTGGACATCATATGACATCCAGTCAGGATAATGCAACCACTTTGCGCCCATCATTTTGCCATATGGTGGGCCGGAAGTGGTTAATCAGATTTTACAATAATTGAATGCAATACATTTCGCAAAATACTCCACACGTGGGGTGGGTGGGTCTGCTTTCTAGTCTTTGGTAACATCCTTTTTTTGCTTCCTGTTTTGAATCTGATTGGTGAGAAACTGCTAGTCCTGATGCCTTGATACATTGCTCTGTATGTGAGAGGCAGCATGGAGCAAACAGTGGGTTTGTTTGGAAATGCCTCTCCTGCTTTACAAACAGGTCAGCAATAAAGGGTTCCCAAATCTCCATTTACCTTTTACTGCCATGGCTCATTTATATTATTGCCAGAATAAAAAACTCATGTACTAAAAAAGGTGAGCTGTGCTCTGGAAGGTCCCATTCAAACCAGGGTGATCAGTTGTGCATTTAACATGCATGTGTTTAAAGTGTTACTAAGCCCAGCACCCTGCATTCACTATATCTGATTTTCCCACAGTTCTCAGAACATGGAAATGCAATAGTTTTAGTGTTTATATAAACTGCTATATACTCTTTCTC